>NC_135400.1:6248392-6278392 GCF_051989625.1 Stigmatopora argus
TTGGTACTCGGAAAGAAAAATGGAAACAAACCATGTGTTTGGGTCCCACGAATTAATTATTCAAAGGCTAAACACTATGTATCATCAGGAAACAAAGAATAAATTCCCAACCAAAAAAAAAAAAAAAAATCTCTCAAAATTATGTGGGGATGGTTTGGGTTTACATTCTGTAAATTTTTGGTCACCTATTATTAATTTTTGGGTCAACTTCTTGAAAATGTTTTGACTGACATTGATGACGCTAGACATCTAATCCATTTGAACTGGCACTACTAGTGATAAAGGGTTGTTATATTAATTAAGTTATGTTCCACTTTCTGTTGATGAATACCGCAATTGCTAATTCAGGTAGTGATTGTAGAACTGTTGTATTATAATCTCTTCACCAGAGACCTCCTTGAATTCTGACTGCAAGGAGAAAACAGAGTCTCAATCCTCTGGCCAACCCATAGTCAAAGACAAGGATTTGTCAAAAGGAGCACAGGAAAGGGCCTCGTCAGTCCAGAAAGCTGCTCAGGAGAAGCCCCGGTCTGCCTCGAGGCCAACAGTGGGAGGACAGGCGAAACCGGGACAAAAAAACTCCATCACATCCCGGCCAAGTAGCCCTACCTCGACTGGACCCAGAAAGAGCAGCTCCACTACTGGTGCTAAAGCTAAACCTAAAGCTAAGCCGTCTTCTTCACTCTACCCGTCCACTTACGGAAAAGTGCTTACTGTAGACTTGTACAGCGAGCCCAACCTGACATCGTATAATGGACAGTGTAAAGAAAGAGAGACCAGCAGCAATGTCACATCCAACAGGGCTACATCCAGACCTAGTGTGTCGGCGTTAGTTAGCGCAGTGAAGCCAAATGTGTCGTCCACTCCCAGATCCGTCTCTAATTCCGTATCCAAAACCAAACCCTCCTCAGACCACCACGGCAGCTCCAGACCCATTGGGTCTGTTCTCCTTCCAAGCCCAGTACCAAGGCTGTCATCAGGCAAATCCGGCTCCTCCTTGACGCCAAGATCATCATCTTCATCGACAACTCTCCCCGGACCCAAACTGAAGATGCCGTCCGAGCAGGTGGCGTCTAGGACTAACTCCATTTCTAGATTGAAGCCCACTTCCAGGCAAGGGGACCAAGGAGCTGTGATGAAGCGGAAGCCCTTGCCGGCCGAGCCCCTCGTGAAGCTCGATCACGAGGGCGTGACCTCACCCAAAACTAAAAAGACCAAGGCTCTGATGTTGCTGGAGGGTCAGAGTGTCAGACGAGAGCCGATCCCCGTGGCCACAGCCGAGCAGAAGCCGATCAAATCCAAACCGAGAGCTCCAAAGTCCGAGTCTGGCCTACGGGAGAAGGAGTTGACCTACGCGGCGAAGCAAGTGCTGGCTAAGGAGAGAGGCGAGAGCCGTGGTAGAGGAAAAGAAAAAGATGCCAGGGAGGACAAAGGGGTAAAAGAAGAGAAAAATGAGGAGGAGAGACGGAGGGAGATGAAGAGGAAGGAAGAGTCTCAAAGCAGTAGCAGCAGCAGCTCCGAGTCAGAAGAAGAAAGCGGCAAAGGCAATGTGAAGCAGAAGAAGAAATGCTCTTCAAGCTGCTCTTCCTCCTCATCCTCCTGTTCCGGTTCGTCTTCGTCATCATCATCGTCGTCCTCTTCCTCCACCTCGTCCTCGTCGACGGATGACTCCTCCTGCAGCTCCGACGAAGAGAGGAACCTCAGCTCCCCTCCGGGCCCACCCTCTCCTGTCCCTATAGCAGAAAACCAAACGAAAGAAGAGCAAAAAAAGCTAGAGAAGGACATGAAAGAGGAGGTGGACGTCAAAGTAGAGGAGGAGGGGTCTCCTCTCTCCCGTTCCCCGTCAACCTCTCCGACTCCTTCCTCTCCGGTGAAAGCAGCTAAACCGGCCACCGGAAAGGGTTCTGGACAAAGGGGCCGTCCTCCGAAATCCAAGCCCAGCGGCGGAGAGGGAAAAGTTGGCAGGCCAAAACGCAGAGAGGGGGTCCACTTGCCGACCACCAAGGAGTTGGCCAAACGCCAACGACTCCCCAGTGTCGAGAACAGGCCGAAGATTTCCGCGTTCCTTCCGGCCAGACAGCTGTGGAAGTGGTTTGGGAAGCCCACTCAGGTTAGCAGTGAAACCTCACACGTTTTACAATTTTTTTGGCGTATCTAACGTTTTCTCTTTTGACAGAGACGAGGAATGAAGGGCAAAGCCAAGAAGCTCTTCTACAAGGCTATCGTACGAGGGCGGGAGATGATCCGCATCGGCGACTGTGCCGTCTTCCTTTCCGCTGGCAGGCCCAACCTCCCTTTCATTGGTCGCATCCAGAGCATGTGGGAGTCTTGGGGCAGCAACATGGTGGTCAGGGTCAACTGGTTTTACCACCCGGAGGAAACCAACCCCGGCAAGAAACTCACTGACAAAAAGGTAAGAAGTCGTCCAAATAAATGAGTCTAAATTTGAGCATGATTGTCATTTTGAAACTTTTTCCATTTTAAGAACTGGGAACAAATTTGTGGGCAATCTTTACCAGCAGCTCTGCATTCTTCTATCCAACGCAAAGATTTTATGGAGGTGAGAAAGCTGTTTATGAATTGATGGATGTCCATGAATCTTAAATGAAGAGTAGTGCAAAATAAATGTAACTTCTCATAATTCACTTCTGATGATCCTTGAGAGCACAAAACCAAATAAGTGCGTTTTGACAGTTTTGCAATCAAATTTTAATATACAATATCCCATTTCAGTATCCCCCACTTTCATACTTTTCAATAACATTGATCACCCAACAACACAATTCCATATTGATTCTTTGGACAACAATAACATATTTACTGATATTACAAAGTCGATGATATTACATACAAAATCAGTTACATTCCACTTGAACTGATAGAGATTTTGAAAGAAAATTTTCCACAATTTTTTTGCTAAAATATTTCAGATATTTACTTATACAAAATCTAAAATAAGACACAAAGAGCAAAGTTTTACTTATATGTTAATTTCGAATAGATTGATCAATCCAAAACGATATATCGTTACGTGCCTGGTATGCATTTGGAATGTCCCGATCCATAATTTTTTTCTCTTTCAATCCAATTTACTTCGTGATCTTTTGCCGATACCGATCTGAGAGCTTTTAGACCAAAAATAGGAGTTAAAATATTTAAACTTACATATATTTTTGTATAGCTTAATTTGGTTTACAAAATGATTTGTATTGCAACAAACATACTCTGCCAACCAGTTTATACATTAAAAATAAATTCAATAATACATATAAAATTTGAATACAATGATACAATTCAGATTTTCAAAAGAAATAAAGAATAGTCAAATTACATTTCAAAGATGGTGATGTTAACTTTGTCGGGTGACTCTCCAGTAGATGATGAATTATATTTTTATTATTAACTTATTGCCTGCCCCCATTGTGTTCACTTAATTAGTTAAACAGTTACCGTATTTTCACGACTATAAGGCGCACCGCATTATAAGGCGCACCCTCAATGAATGACACATTGAATTTTTTTTCCATATATAAAGCACACTGGATTATTAAAATAAGGTACTCAATCTATCACTGTCAATTACTGTTGTGCAAAAAAGGCCCTCTCATCATATTGGCCATTGTTTTAATAATGATAGCAATAAGCCATAATACATTTTTAATTATTTGGTTATGCAGCAATGATATCAGCTCCCCACTCACTTCATTTTTGAGTTGACATTAAAGTGAGTTTTCACAAAAGTTCAATATATCAAGTAGCGCTGCAACCTAAAACTAGTTTAAATAATTCATATTGAAATATTGTTTGTGTCTGTGTTCAGCGTGCCCTCTACCAATCGTCGCACAGTGACGAGAATGACGTTCAAACAGTCAGTCACAAATGTCTGGTTGTTGGAGTGGAGGAGTACGAGCAGATGACACACACGCGTCGTTACGCCGAGAGCGAGGACCTCTACTACCTGGCCGGCACCTACGAGCCCACCACGGGCATGATCTTTAATACGGACGGCGTCCCGGTCATCTGCTAAGCCAAAACACACAAACTTGCTCGCAGTCGCCTTCAATCAAAATGTGACCCGACCAGCAGTCAAAGTTTGGCCATCATTCCGAGGTCATTAGTGAGAAGACACTTGGACAATTAACAGTGGTTAGAATCCACGCAAACACTCGGAATGACTCACATGAACACACTTTGTGTAAATACTCACGTGTAACAGAAAGCTATTTAGAGGCAAAATATGAGTGTCTTATTTTCATGTAATAGCTATGTCAGTGTACTTTTATTCTAAGAGGTAAACAGTCGAGAAGCTTTAAATGAAATGTGAATGACGACACAGGTTGTGATTCTGATGTTGTCGTGGTGATGTTCCAGTCATGTCTCAGTCATTTCGATGTTTCTCGAGAACAGCAGGAGCGACAGATGCAAAGTGAGGAAGCCATGCACAGAAAGGGAAAGAGGTAGACTCCTTCCAATTTGCTGTCTAGAAAGAGAGCACTTAAATAATAAAATAAGATTTATGCTCCATCCTCTTAACTCCCCTTGACAATCCAAACTTGGGCAGGTTAAATTGTCTCAGACTCCCTCAGACACTCAGGCAAGAGATAGAGAGAGAGAGAGAAAGTTTATTTCTGATATATTTTTTCAAAGCACTTGTCTGTTTTCATCCACCCAAAACCCTAAATCCAAATCCACCCTGAAAATATTTTTGATAAGATGATTTTGAGAGGGCAACAGAGCAATAGATTTCCACATTTTGTGGGAATCAAAACTGGGTGACCAAACAACCTACCAAATTGCACAAATGTAGGATGCTCAGGGTGGATTTTTTTTCATTATAGCTTTTAGTGTTGCACCTGTACAGGTATGGTATTGATATGGCACAAAAATGACATCACCGCTGTTGGTGGGTATTAAAAAAAAATCATGTGCCAATGCTACGCAATATGTACTCGTCGAGATCTTCTTTGACTGTTGCCTTTCCCAAGATGATGTTATGCATCCAGTCATCCTTTTACTGTAAATTTAAAAGTTTCTCACTAGTAGATGTCCCATCTATATGAAGTGGGAGGGTGGCAGGTACTTAACGTTTGATCATTTTCTGCCATGCCTCCCCTTTTAATCGATTAGGTGCCAATAGGCAGCCAATGAGTTAAGTAGTGTCTGACCAAGTCATGATAAAATTACTTTACATGCAAGTGAGTATGTGGAAATTCAGTATTAAAAATAATATATATATATATATATATATATATATATATGTTTTTTTAATACTGAATTTCTGCATACTCGCATGTAAAGTTATTTTAATACACTGAAGATGATGTCAATTATATATATATATATATATATATATATATATATATATATATATATATATATATATATATATATATATATATATATATATATATATAATTTACAAAAAAAACAGTCCGTACTGTATCGTCCTATACCACCACTAATGGAATCAGGAGCCAAAAAAATGTCCAGACAAAATAGTATTGGTGCAACACTAATAGTTTTCTCAGAGTATGAACAAAGCAACCAATACATGTCCAATGTTCAATACACCCATTCACTTCATTCTTTGCCACCTTTCAAGCACATTTCAGGCTCTAAATAGTGTTTAACACGAGTGCACTTTTCCCCCAAGTTTTTCAGGGCAGATCTTATATGTACAACTGGAGTTTTTATGATAGATCCCTGACCCCAACGTAACACATGATTGCCTACTTTCACTCATTTTCCCCCCATCCCATTTTTTGACGTGCCTCGTTTGATCATTTTCAGGTTTCTACTATTGAATGTCTTGCTCAAAGAATATCCAGTGGCCGTAATCTCTTAACCAGGACTCATGACCTAAATGATTTTTGCCAAATCATTATTATGCGATTATGAGACCCCACCCACCCTGGCTCTTTTAGGAGCCCTAAATAGGGAGCTGTCATCTATATTTTTGCTGAATAATAGAGATTGACTTGTTTATATCCAAAAAGTTTAATTTACCACCTAAGGATTGTCTTTGTTATGGCTGAATGATTTCATTTGATTCTATGTATATATATGCATATATGTATGTGTGTATATATATATGTGTGTATGTATGTATATATGTATATGTATATATATGTATATATATACATATATATATATACATATGTATGTATATATATGTACATATGTATGTATATATATATGTATGTATGTATGTATATATATATGTGTGTATATATATGTATATATATATGTGTATATATATATGTATATACATATATATATACACATATATATATGTATATACATATATATATGTGTATATGTATATATATATGTGTGTATATATATGTGTGTATATATGTATATACATATATATATATATATATATATATATATATATATATATATATATATGTATATACATATATATGTGTGTATATATATATATGTGTGTGTATATATATATATGTGTATATATATGTATATATGTATATATATATGTATATGTATATATGTAAATGTATGTATATATATACAGGGACGTTTGCTCATATGCTGCTAGTTATGTTAATATTAAAGGTTTGACAAGGTACAATGAGACTAAAGCAAGAAGACCCACACTAGAGTGCAGGTCACACTATATGAACACACAAATCAACAAGAAGTGCCCGTAGTGAATGTTTGTTTAAAAGCACTTTTATCCGTTTGCGTTTATGTGAGAGAGAAAGTTCTCATACATAGCCGCATTAATTTTGTATAGCCCATCTGGGTGTGTTAAGGCCTTTCCTTTCCCTCATGACCCTGACTCCATCCAAAGCCCAGCCTTACAGGGTCCAACATGCACACCCTCATTCCCCAATTTGTCCCCATTGTTTTTTATTTCTCACATTGCTATTTTCGTATTATCACCTTGTACATGTTTTTCTTTGGCTTGCTTTTGCTGTGACTTTTTTTTCCTTTTTTTCGTGGTATACTTTTTATGCATACTTCTTATTTTTACCCCCTCTCTGAATAATCGTTCACGCCTGCTGACAGGCACTGGGAGCTAGCTGCTAGAGAGAAAAAGAGAGAGCTTCAGAGAGAATGAAAGCGAGAGGTGGACTGGAGGCTGGTTCTTCGTCTGCTGTTCCTTCAAAATCGTGAATCGTCCTGTTACAAAAAAATAACAAATATTTTGAAAATGAATAGGAAAGAAAAGATCTACGTTTTGTAAATGATCCTTCACTGTCGAGGGACAAAGAAAAGCTTATCAGAATATACTTTGTACACATTTAATCTTGTAAAAATGCAAAATACATTTTAATGCAAAATTAGACACCAGATATATATATACTGTTGCTCGATGCTGTATGTGTAAGATTTTTTTTTTTACAGACAACAACCAGGTTTAACAGTGTTTCTTTTTAATGGTTTTAGTAACTCAGTATTTTATAGTTAATAAACAGATGGAACTGTACTTTTTGTGTTCCGTGTGGTTTTTTCTCTTTAAAGGAAGTTCACAAATGTCAAAATAAAATAAGAATAAAAAATTTCTTTTGTTTTTTAGGACTTGACAGAATTACATCAACAATTTAAAGAACAGCAACAAAAAAAACATCACTTCTTGAACCAATACGATTAGATTACCAGTATGATCCATTCAAAAATTTGCTTAAATTTATGTTGAGGTCAATCATATCACTAGTGTGACTTGATTAAACACTATTTAATTTCTTTCATCCTATGCTTAATATGCCTTATGAGCAATGTTTTCAAATTTGCAGCAATTTCAGTGTGATTAAATCATTGGATGCCATTGCTGACATTCATTTCAATTCACAGCAGGAGGAGGAAACCCATTTGATTGGATGTCTAGCATGGTCAAATACAAAGAACATTAGCATACCATTTCGAAAATGTATTGCAAAACAAAAAGCACTTTGACAGTAACTTTGCTCTGCTTGGCAATCTTATTGTTGATTAAATTGCCCAGTTTTTCCCCATTTGCATCTTTCAACCATTCCCTAATTTCTCAATCTGGTTTCTCAACCTTGAATAAGGCAAGATGCATAGTTCATCCGAAAAAAAGTGTATACACTGGTTATTTTATGGAGTTCTTATTCTGGTCTGCCTGCCACTACAATATGAAAAAGAAATCCATCACAATATTAGGCACAACATCAATATCCCACGATATAATACATTTTAAAATAATGAAAAATTACACAAGTATGACAGCCTTCCCTCCACTCATGTTATTTTAGAATTGATTAAACAGACCTGCCACAAATGTTTTAAATGTCATGTAGTGCTGCAACCTAAAACTATCCAGTCTAGACAGAAGTAGAAAAAAAAGCTGGACATCATTAAGAAAGGTTGGACAACTCCAAAGTAAGCAAGCCTGTCACAACCGGGAACGAACATTTTCAGGACTAAATCGAATAAAAACATATGCCAGAAATACGACAGGACAGGCTCGACTTTCAGCCTTAGCTTCGATGGCAATAGAAAAGAAGGAGGAAAGAAAGGAGGATGGATATTGTGTACAGTTAAAACTGATTTTTGGTGAGTAAAATATGGCTATATTCCTAAAAATAATTTCAATTGTATGAGGTTATTATTGATGAATTTTTATGTGCCGCAGCTGTAGCTGCAGTAGAGGTTTTATAGCATGGGTCTCAAACCATTTCCTTCGAGGGCCGCAGTGGGTCCTGGTCTTTGTTCCAACGGATCCAGTGCCGACATTTTAACCAATCAGGTGTCTTCCAAAATAAGTAACACCTGACTTTAATTAACTGATTACACTTGCAAAAGGTATCCTCTTGTTGAGTTGGAATGAAAACCTGCACCCACTGCGGCCCTTTGAGGACCGGTTTGAGACCGCTGTTTTATAGCCATAAAATAGGTTTTGAGGGTTGGATTGATTCCAATAGCTGAAGGGGTCACTAGGAAATTCACGGACCGCCACTGTCTAAGAGTCTACATCAGGGGTCCCCAAACCGGTCTTCGTGGGCCGATATCGGTGCAGGTTTTTGTTCCAACCGATCCAGCACAGACATTTTGACCAATGAGATTTCTGCAGAAAACAAGAAGCACCTGACGGCAATCCACTGATTGCACTTGTAGGACACCAGATTGGTGGAAAAAAGGTGTCCTCTTTCTGGTTTGGAATGAAAACCCGCACCCACTTTGTGGAATAGTTTGCAGACCACTGGTCTACATCGTTGGTACAGCTATACAGAACATTATTTTGAAACACTCAACATTGTCTGAAAATGACTCTTGAACAAAGTACATAAGTAAGAAAAAAACATGTACTCAAGTCAATAGTACAACACTAAAACAATAGGCGCTTTTAAAGTCCATCTTTGTTTCACGTCGACATGAACAACGGTTTAAATTTTCTTAACTGTTACAAAGACCTTTCCACTTAAAGTAATGTAACATTTTGGCAAAATGCTTGAATTAAAGTGAAAGTGAATGTTTGTCAACTTGAATATTTGCATTGGCTGTTATGTCCCATCCCAAAGAGCTGCCGTCAGGGTTCAACTTCTCATTTTGTTTCTTGCCTCGTGTACCCTGTGTGTTTGAGTGAACTGCCCCTTTAATCATCAGTGGACTCCATTTTGGCAGCCTTGTAATGAAGCTGCTGGTCTTGATAAAATGGAGGGAACTTCATCTTTCTCTGCTGAACTGCACAGCTGGCTGCAGGACACACAATTTCCACTGCTGACCCTTCAATATAATGGCGTGTATGTGCGCTTGTACCTTTTTGGGATTCCACTGTGTCTGTGGGTAATTAAATATTTGCTGACATGAATTGTGTGTGTGTGCAAGAGATACTATTTCATGGAGAGCGCCGCAGTCTGGGGTTTGGCTGCTTCACAGTTTCTCCCAAAGGACCAACATCAGCATATTATCTGCACCTGCTGGAAGAAATGCTGGGAGAATCTTTTCCCTCGTGCACACATACGTGAGAAAGGTATTTCCTAATACACATGCCTCCCATACAAAAGCATTGAAAAGCATATTGATGCATTTCTATATTGAAATGTGGTATCCGGGATAGAATATTTGATTGCATAAGTATTGGTATTCAGTTTATACACTGCCACGTGTCACTAGGACTTTGACGTCATGCGGTGATTTTGCACTACTTTTAATGGAATACTTTCGATAGTTATGGAAGGTATTTTTCTTATTTTTCTGTGTTAACTCTGAATGAGGATATTTATTTGACATTCCCACTTAGAATGAATTTGACATCTAGCAGATTCAATGACAGTGAAAGATGGGGATTCACTACTAGGCCTCTCAGTTTAAATAAATTGGATGTCGATTGTTGTCATTTTCCTGGTCATTGGTTTTGGGGGCTTTAACTGGGCATTTCAGCTTGATTTTTAGGTCACTTTGTGGATTTTGGACAATTTTCTGATGATTTTAGGGCATTCCCATGTCATTTACTGTTACTTTTTGGGCCAATTTGTGGAGGTTATTCAAACCACCAATGTAGAATTCTGAGCTTACATGTGTACGTGTATATGTGTATTGTGTATCTGAGTATATGTGAAGAATTTTGCATTATGACAACAGCAACATACTCATTTCTGTGGGGGTGTGTGAGCAGGATGAGTTTTGATTGGCTGAAATGGTATGAACAGAAGTGCTCGATTGGCTAAGACTTCTTAGACGAAGGGAGGGGTATGTGCCATTTCTGTTCTTCTCGCTTCTATATTTTTACAATAGTCCTCAACCCCTTCCAGGCAGGGTGTGTGTGTGTGTGTGTGTGTGTGTTGAACAGCAGTTTCCCAGGAGACAGGTGTCTAAGTGAGGGGGCGTTCAAAAGAAGCACAGTGCACAAGCAGTTGAAACGCTTTATATTACATTCCGACTTTGAAAATCTCATGACATCAACCCCCCCCATTTGTCCTTGTTTTGTCACTGAGCAGAAAAATGGGAGAAGTCAGCTCTCCCTGTCAGATAGACTCAACATGGCAGTTGTCGTTCCTCCTCTTGGTTTGCTATTGAGACTGACAACATTGAGTTTGGCAAAGGATTTCGAAAAGGATGTGCAGAAAAGCTGGGAACAAAAACATGCATTCAATTTTTGTGTGTATGAGACAACTATATAAAAAGACAACATCATTAATATCTGTAAATTATGTCACTTTTGATGCATGGTTGACATTGTTTTTGGGGTGGATTTCGAGCTTCGGGTTAGGACACTAATTGACTGATGTCCGTCATAAGGATTTGTTCATGTCCATGATGTGTGTCATGCCATCATTATGACTGTCATTAGAATAATTCATCTAAAGCACGTGTCAAAGTGGCGGCCCGGGGGCCAAATCTGGCCCGCTGCATCATTTTGTGTGGCCCGGGAAAGTAAATCATGAGTGCCGACTTTCTGTGTTAGGCTCAAATTAAAATGAAGAGTATAGATGTATATTAAATTTACTGATTTTCCCCCTTTTAAATCAATAATTGCAATTTTTTTAATCATTTTTTTCTGTGTTTTTAGGTAAAAAATCATCTTGCAAAATCTAAAAATATATAAAAATATTTTCTGTTTTTCCACTATAATATGGAACATAATAAAAAATGGTTTCCTTTTGAAATGAAAACCAATTATTAAATAAATGATTTTCTCTTACTAAGAAAAAAAAGATCAAATAATCTATAAAAAAATGAATATTTAGGGCTTTTAATCCAGTTCCTTTAATCCATTTATAAAACAATATATCTAAATATTATATCTAAAATGGCCCGGCCCACATGAAATTGAGTTGCCATTAATGTCTGACCCCCCTGCTCTAAATTGAAGGGTCTTTTAAATCAATAATTTTAATTTTTTAATCATTTTTTTCAGTTTTTAATTCAAAAATCATTTTGTACAATCTAAAAATATATTTTTAAAAAAGATAAAAAAAACATTGTTTTAGATCTATAAAAAACTGAAAATTCAGGGCTTTTAATCCCGTTCTTTTAATCCATTTATAAAAAAAAAATCTAAATATTATATCTAAAATGATCCGGCCCACATGAAATCGAGTTGACGTTAACGCGGCCCGCGAACCAACCCGAGTCTGACACCCCTGATCTAAAGTGTTAAAAAAAGTACTTATTGGATTGTCTGATTGTCCTGCATTTAATCACAGTGAATTATCTTGTCACAGTGTTTACTGCTTAAATTGGAAAGAGAGAAGCAAGCAGTTGGGTCATTTGCATGTATATTTACTTTTTCAGCGCTACTGATGATGATGCTGTTCTTCATCCTCCTGCAGTGAATTTTAATGAGTTTATCACTAGCATATATCACTATAACAGACATCCAATCAATTTGAAATGGGAGGGTGGCAGCGAATGAACGGATGCTACTTCAACTGACAATGACAGACAATTAGTTAATAAAGAAAACAAAATATTCATTCATTCATTTTCTGAACCGCTTTTCCTCACAAGGGTTGCGGGGGGTGCTGGAGCCTATCCCAGCTATCTATCCCAACACATGGGCACCAGGCGGGGTGGACACCCTGAATCTGGAGCCAGCCAATTGCAGGGCACAAGGAGACGGACAAATATTCATACTCATACCTAGGGGCAATTTAGTGTTCAACCAGCCTACTCTGCATGCAAACTCCATATAGCAAGAACCGACGTGGGATCGACCCCTCGACTCCAGAAATGTGAGGCCGACGTGCGAACCACTCGCCCGCCGGGATGTCTGAAAACAATGTAATGTAATTGTTTGGATTACAATATGGAAAACATAAGGTCCAGCAAAAAAACACAAAAAAAAACATGTTTTAGTATATAAAGTATTCATTATAGTCCATATGTCCAGAGTCCATTTTTTCCTCGGTATTTCTAAAAAAAAGTTAACGTATATCGATGTATTTAATTAAATTCACAAGTTAGGTATACGCTTTTTTTTTTTTTTTACCCCAAAATAGAAACAAAGTATGTTTTTCTGTAGTCTATGGTAACTAACTTTGGAATGTATTTTGCCTGGTTGGCAATTTCAACACCCCCAATTTACCCTCCGGCCCTAACCACATGATGACGGTATAATCTTGTGCATTCCATTCGGTTATGGCCTATGCTCACTTCTAAGGAGAAGCTTTGGAAAAGGAGATGTTCATAACTCGGCGATAGTGAGCGCTGCGTCAAGGCTTTCCCTGCTTTCTTCCTCCTCTTCGTCACCGGCTATGGGGCTTTGAGCCCCCGGTTGCCTTCTTTGCACGCTGGCCATGGCTGAGAAGTAGAGCTCACTGGAAGAGTCGATCATTTGGGTGAGCATGAGAATCCTGTGAAGACGCTGCCCTCCTCTCTGGCTGCGAGAGATGTGTAGTTTCCCCCAGGAAGCGTAATAGATCCTCAAGGCCTGGGCGCTCACCTCCATATCTGTGGGCTTCAATGCTAATTATTACTCTTGCTATTATCTTAGGCCTATATGGTAAAAGTCCACAGTCACGTTATTTCCCAGTACATGTTTTTTTGGTTAATGAACATACCTTCTTGGTCAGGAGAAATCTCCCATCAGTTAAAAAAAAATGTGTTTGGCGCAATCATAACATGCGTCCATGGTGCCACAACCAAACTTTATGACAACTAGTCTTTACACTTTGAAGATTTCCTGTGATGTCACAGAGGTTCTTTATGAATCCATTTTTAATGTGGATTGTCTTTGTTGTATTATCTAGAGATCACCTGTTTGAGAACCATTTCCGAAGTAGTGAACCATTTTTAGAATAGGTAGGTTGTTCTTGGGAGCACCATGTTTGTGACCTGTGATCTATACATGCAGGCAAAAATACATCATAAGAGTTTAATCCATGATTTTCTGGATAATAGCAAGACCTAACAACACACTATAATACTGTCAAAAACTGTCATTTAATCCCTCTAAAATCCCACTATCACAAGACTCACACAGGTCTGTAACTTTAGAAATAGTGCAATAAAAATATTCTTTCTAACGGTTTGCCTGTGCATAATTGAAACCAAAGGCTGGGATTCCGACAGCGGGCGTATGAGTCATTGAGAGAAAAATACTCGAGACTTGTTGACTTTATCATGTGATGAGTCGAAATATGAAATTGAAAGTGGGTCAGAGGAGAAAGTTCGTCTAGAAGAACATGATTTTAGGGAGAGTGAGCTGGAGGGAGAGCGTCTGACACGGAAGCATCTTTGGCTCCATTAACATTTGTTCCCCTGCTCCTACTGAAAGGGAAATATCTTACATATCTCTCAGCCAGCAGAACTGCATGACCTCGTACCTGCGGGGGTTGAGAAAACGGCGTCCTGACTCGGACCCGGTTCCATTTGGGGCGTAAATACACCAACGGTTTAGCTCACCAGCGCTCGCCGAGGGGGAACCGAAGCTGCGTCTCTCAACTCTACCCAACAGCAAGCATAGCCTTTGAAAAACGAACTTCTCTCTAATCTCATCTCATTTTATGAACTGCTTTATCATCATTAGGGTGGTGGGGGGTGCTGGAGCCAAGCCCAGCTGTCTCCGAGGCAGAGGCCGGGGTCACCCTGAATCGGTGGCTAGCCAATCGCAGGGCACAAGGAGACGGACAGCCATGCACACTCACACCCATACCTATGAGCAATTGAGGGTGTCCAATCAGCCTACCAAGCATGTTTTTGGAATGTGGGAGGAAACCGGAGTACCTGGAGGAAACCCTCGGAGAACATGCAAACTCCACACAGGTGGACTGACCTGGACTTGAACCCAGGACCCCAGAGCTGTGAGGCCGACACGCTAACCACTTGCTCCACAGGGCCGCCCCGGGTAAATATTTGTATGGAAAAAAACCTTAATGTCAAATGAGCCAACCGTAAGCTTAAAACTTGCTACATGAGAGAGCATCCCTGTAACTGTAACTACTGTACAAATTTTACTGTGACCATTACGTCATCACCATGGAAACGCTTGACTGTCATGTCTTCTTTGGTCTTATGTTGCCTTCCACAGGCCAAGACACGCTACTACTAAGTACTTTCACCATTCATTTTCTATTATTTTAGATTTTATTATAAAACCATCAACATGCAGTTATTGGCCTTTTTTATTTTTTTATTTTTTATTTTTAACGATATGTAACTGGGTGGCCCGTTGGCGCGAGTGGTAAGCGCGTCGGCCTCACAGCTATGGGGTTCTGGGTTCAAGTCCAGGTGGGTCCACCTGTGTGGAGTTTGAATGTTCTCCCCGGATCTGCGTGGGTTTCCTCTGGGTATTCCGGTTTCCTCCCATATTCCAAAAACATGCATGGTAGGGTGATTGGCCCCTGCGATTGCTGGCCACCGATTTAGGGTGTCCCCCGCCTCTGGCCCAGAGACAACTGGGAATGGCTCCAGCACCCCCCACGACCCTAATGAGGATAAAGCGGTTCAGAAAATGAGATGTAATTGGACAAATGACGTAGACATATTGACATTAACCATCGACCTTACCAAAAGACTTTTTCAGTTTAGCTTGACTTCTTATTTTACTGCTTACAGCCACTAGAGAGCAGAATGACTGGTATTAGAACTTTAATGCCAGCTCATAACTCGGAACATGATTTGCTGTTCTCCAATTCGTTCCACTAAAATGCACCCTGAGCCTACAACATTACATGAAAACGTGTGTCCAGTACATCTATACGTTATAAAATATAATTTCATTAAAAAATAAAAGCACTGGCGGGTCCTGGGTTTTATCCCATGTCTGTCCTCCTATGTGGAGTTTGCATGTTCTCCCTGGGCTTGCGTGGATTTTCTCCCGGTACTTTACTTTCCTCCCACTTTCCAAAAACGTGCATGGGTGGCTGGTTGAACACTCTAAATTGCCCTTAGGGAAGAGTGTGAGTGTGAATTGTTGTCCGTCTCCTCATGCCCTGTGATTGGCCGGCCACCAATTCAGGGTGTCCCCTGCCTGGTGCCCGAAGTCAGCTGGGATAGGCTCCAGCACCCCCCGCGACCCTTGTGAGGATAAATGGTTGAGAAAATAAATGAATTAAGTTAAAAGGATCTCCTATTTCCAGGGGGCAATTTGTTGACTTTCTTTTAGTGATTTATTGGCATCAAACTTTATTCTAATTGTGTTTTGATTGATTAGAAGTATGTAAAAAAAGGCCTGATATGTACATATAACCTGTCAAAAGATTTGCGTTCATATTAATATGGTGTTGTCAACACAATGGCATGCAGTAATTGCACCTAGAAAGAAATCACACATTTTTGATAATATGTTTAATTTATTATTTTCCTTGTATTCTCTGTCAAACACCTGTCAACCGTATAATTTTGCTGCCAACACAAATATTCCACAAATGGACTACAGGAGCGAAATAACAAAAGAAAACACAATAAAATTTGAATAAATGAGTTCTAATCCAAATGAAACCAGACAAGAGAACAATATATGTTTTTTAATCTTCCATAATTAAATGAAAATATATTTAATAACTTTGCAAACATGACGTGAGTGGCCATGATCACTTCTAGGGACAATTTGAAGCAAGGGAACTGAGAACTAGATCACAGTCAGCTTCTTTCCCTGCTCAAAAATACTAAAGGATCAACATGTAACCAATATGTGACCAATGATGCTACTGCAAACAGGATCAAACTATATTGAAGTGCACAACATCCCTTCCAGTTTCGGTTGCCAGATAAGCACTTCTTCGCATTGGAGAATCATGCTGCGTTATAATACTATACGAATGTTGCATTTCAATCAGACAGAAGCTAACAACCTACATGGTAACGTTAGAAATGATCATGTTAACATACAGCATGTGTAGTCTCCAACCTATCTTTCTGATGATTAAAAGGAAATTATCCATAACTTAGAGGAGATAACATCCGAATGCCACAAAATCAACAGGAAATGATACCCAACCAATAGGAAGTGACCTGTAAGTATATATATATATATATATATATATATATATATATATATATATATATATATACATATATATATACATATATATATATATATATATATATATATATATATATATATATATATATATATATATACATATATATATATATATATACATATATATATATATATATATATATATATATATAAAATTTATATATACTTTTGCATGTCTACAGTATTTGTGAAGGAAATTTAAGGCATCAAGGGGTTACCTCATTGGCCGCCATTGACAGTTGTAGACGTACCATCCAGTTTGGCTGGTAGGGCAGGAATCATTTGATTGCTACCAGCCCTCCAGTCAAATTGGATCAGACGCCTGTCACCGGGAATGACAGTAAAACATGATCACTCAATGCCATCCATTCCAATAGATTTGCTGTCTATCACTGTTAAAAATCCTGACGGTTTAAAGTTCTATGTGTGAAGCAAAGACTTTTGGTTGACTTCTAAATCGTCCTAACATCTGTCGTGTGCCGTTTTGGAGTTTCAAATCACGTATAAAGCATTGCGCTACAAGATCAAAACAGAACAAAAACAACACACAACATAGTGAACATTTAGCAGAAGCTGGAGTTCAGATGATCAAGGTTAGAGCTGTCAAGAATTCATGTTGTTAATCCAACCATCCATCAATGCATTTCATCAGGGATCACGTGCTAGCCAATCCCATGACACTTATAGACAATAAAGAATTCTGATTAACATTCACACCTTTTGACAATTTTAGAAATTTCAACAAACCTAACATCCATGTTTTGTTAAAACGGTACAGGGAGACCATGCAAAGTCCACACGAGAGGACAGACGCTAAGGTTCAAGTCTCAAAATTCAGAATTTTTTTGCTTGATGCGCTCCCTCAATATTAACTCATTGACTGTTATTGACAGGAATAGATGTCCAATTCAATTCAATGGATTGGACCTCTACTAGTAATGAACTAATTTAAATTCACCGCAGAACGATGATTGGATGTCACATTATGAGATGTCAACTAAATGATAATGGTATCCGTCTATTTTTTTTCAACAAGGCAGTCAGGGACCGTGTGTATCTTACTTTTTCCAGTGACACAAAAATTGACGGAGAATGAATGTTAGTTCCACACTACACGAGTATGCTGAAACTCATTTCGCAGTGAAACCCCAAAGGATGACCACTGAAGAGATTGGGAAATAGTTACCTAATCAACATCCCTGAATTCTTCCCTCATCCTGGCTGGAGAATGGTAAGATATGTTATGCTACATCATTTCCTTAAAATTGGAGAATGCCACCCTCTTCTGCAGCCATCTTTTTTTCTATATAGACATATGTATTTTACCATGTCAGGACATTCAAATGTTGGTAGTGTTAGCAGCTAAGTGGATCGTGGAGAAGCCAGTTTCTGGCAGAGCTGTGAAGCTGTAGGCTGCGTATGCTACAACGGAGCCCACCATCAAGCCTGTCATGTAAGAGACCGTCATGACGTTCCCTGCAGGTAGAAGGAAGCACATTAAAATGATCCATGTGTTCAGTTTGGGAGAGAGGCACAGTAGTAGTAGTAAATAAAAAGAAAAATGATGTTTACCAGCAAGTTCTCTCTGTTCCGGCGCCACTTTGCCAGCAGCCTGAATCATAGGCACGGACCCAAAGTAACCATTGGTGACGCCCATGAGCAGGGAGAAGAGACAAGGCCAGGCAGGGTGGGCCAGGGTGGGCGCGTGTGCTGGATACACGCACATGATGAAGAGAGGGATGAAAACCACTCTCAGGCATGAGAAAAAGAGCAGGCGGCCTCCAGACCAGTCGTAAGGGAGCGCTGCCAGGATCTGAACACACAATGATGCCCAGTAAGTTACGATATCAATTCTTATGAAAACGTTGGTAACCGCCTGTTTTGAATGCCAAATAGAAATCTTATATATCTGTTCATCAAGGGAGATACAATAATGTCTAGTAAATGAAAGAAAGACCGCGTCATTGGTTTGGATGTACATTGCTGGCATTGATAGATGAACAAAAATATAGTATGCATGTATTTTTAATGAACATATATTAGGAATTACGTGAAATTGGATAATGACACAGAGCACTGCTAATGATTACAAATAAGGTAATTAAAAGCATCAAAGTATCTTAACTTATCACTTATTTATTGATTTATTTGTCCGTCTGCTGTTATTTGTGCACTATGTGGTGAAAGGTTAAAATCTCATTATACTTGTATAGTGACAATAAAAGCATTCAATTCAATTCAATTCAATCAATAGTGAAATGTGTCTGTATACGTTATTTGTTTGCAAAAGTGTAGATCACGTGTCAAAGTGGCGGCCCGGGGGCCAAATCTGACCCGCCACATCATTTTGTGTGGCCTGGGAAAGTAAATCATGAGTGCTGACTTTCTGTTTTAGGATCAAATTAAAATGAAGAGTATAGATGTATATTAAATTTCCTGATTTTCGCCCTTTTAAATCAATAATTGTAATTTTTTAATCATTTTTTTCTGTGTTTTTAGTTCAAAAATCATTTTGTAAAATCTAAAAACATATAAAAAAAAGCTAAAATAAATATTGTTTTAGATCTATAAAAAACTGAATATTCAGGGCTTCTAATCCATTTATTAAAAAAACCCTAAATATTATATCTAAAATGGGCCGGCCCACGTGAAATCAAGTTGACGTTAAAGCGGCCCGCGAACCAACCCGAGTCTGACACCCTTGGTGTAGATAGTCAGGGATTTTTTCACCCCACTAACACAGAACACCAGAAATGTGTTGTCATGGAGTAAATTTGACTACGAGCAGCGAATTAACGAATGAATGTCAATGGCACTGAAAAAAATAGCATTTGCACCCAGTTCACTAGGTTTAAATTAATTGGATGTCTATCTTTCGTTTATTTTGGGGGAAATTTGGGTATGTTTGTCTGGTGTAAACAAAATCATTAATTCATTCATTCATCTTCCGTACCGCACAGCTATCAATATCAATTTGAATATTTTTGTTTGTGAAGGCATTCAGAGCAAGCACACTACGGTTAAATGGAATTCTCAATCTAAAATATTGATTTAATCAGTCAAAGTCTCAAAAGAGCTTAATTCTCTATCAATTCTATTCATAGTGTGTTCTTTACTGTTTAATAATAAATATAAGGCTACTGGCACTCACCTTCCCAACAAAGTCAGACATGTTGAATGTGGCCATGATAAGGATGGGCAGCCACTCTCCTAAAGTATCATTCCTCATTTCTGACTCTAGGCCGGGAAACAGGCACAGGGTGATGCTGTAGGTCACCGCGATGGACAGCATGTAGGCCCAGATCACGCGGGACACCACGTAACGATGCAAAATCATGTCTGGTCGGACAACATAGTCATATGTAATAAGATTAAAACATCACAAGTAAAGCTGATGTGAAATACATTAGAAAATAAATAGGTTACCTCGGACACCGGGCCAGGTCCGTCTGATTTTGATTTTGGGGGCATCAAATCGGACATATGTTCCACCAACAAAGTCCTCAATGGCATCTTCTGTTGTCGGATGCCCCATTGCTCCATTCCCCTGGAAGGAAATTAAACAGTTTGAATCACCATCCTGCTTGTATCAAATACAATAGTTGTATTTGTATCTATAATAATATTGGAAACTGATATATATTTACCCGTACTTTTTGATACATCATTTAAAAAAAAAAAGTATTAAATGTTAACTCTTTCAGAGTTTCAGGTGGTCACTTATTCCAAAAAATAAAAATAAAATAATTCCTCAAAATTAAACAGTGAATTCCCCCAAAATATACAAGAAGTGACTTGAAAATCAACAAGAACTAAACTGTAAAATTAACAAAAAAGTGAGCCAAAACTAACTCTTTACCTGCCCTTAACAAAGATGGACATCCAATTCATTTAAACTATGAATGTTCATCTTTCAGTACTGTTGAATGTGCTAGATGTCCAATTCATTTGAACCGGGAGGATTGAATCTCGTTATTCATCACACTTCACATGGATTGGACGTCAAGTGCTGTCAATGGCAGCCAATGGGTTGGCAAGGAAGGAGAAAATGTGGCAAAAATATCCTCCCTCCTATCAAAAGTTATGCAAAATGAAACTTACTACCATATAAAAACAAATTTTCTGGTGAAATATGGTAGTAAATAAACATCTAGTGACACTTTTGACTAAAAATCCAGATAAAACATTTAAGTATGGCTATTTCCATGTTTCTTGATACTTTGGTAACACAAAAGTAGCAAACTAAGCAACCTACAGAAAATTAGGCAGAGATTCTAGCGAGTTCAGAGAAGTAACAAACAATGTAAAAGCGTTTCTTTATTAAAAGGAGCTTGTATGCATTAACAGCTAACAGCCTAATGTCGTTTTCTAAAGCCCGTTCCTTTTTTGTGCGTTGTTCCCCTCAACAGAGATGCGTCAGCAAAAGATAACTGCTTATTACATGGCGACACATTAATTGCACATTAATTAGTATGCTTTTTAATATTTTGGAGGCTCATATTTTAAGTCTTTTCTGATTTAGTAGTTATTGTTATTATTGCATGTATATATTTTATTAGATGGCTGATTAAAAAAACCATATGATGTGTATCACTTTTTAAGAATTTTTATAATTATTTGTAAAAAGTATTTTGTATGAATGACGCCCAAAAACTCGACTACATTTTTTTCAGCCATGTTACGATGAATGAGGTCAGCTATTTTGTAATTTCCCTTTTGAAGGTGCACGTTATTGACACTAGAGCAACCCTATCTCACAGTTCATGAATATATTCATATCTTGCAATGGTTTCCCCCTTTTTTTCTAAAGGCGCCCCATCCAATATTGGCTGCATGATTTCCCCTTCTTATCGCAATGTTTAGTGGATCATCGTGAATGCCTGCAGGTTGACGTCAACACACAAATGCACACACAGACACACGCAAGAATAATCCATTAGTTGATTAAAAGGTCTCAGGAGCCAAAAGGAACCACTCTTCCTGATTATAGCCTTAATGTGGAGCACAGTCTTGGTCGCCATTGGCAACCAACACAAAGAACTCCCTGAATCATCCCCCAGATTCAGAAGCAAAACACAGACATGCACACAAGAACAGTGTGGTAATTGGGATGTACCTTTCACACAAGAGGACAAATGCACAAATAATAAAAAAGGACAGCTGGGGGTTATGTTGCACCCTTAAAAGGCTGTACACACAGACACGCACAAACAGACACAAAATTGGAATACATACTCCGCTTGTGTACAGGTGTAAGATGGTGCTTCACATAATAAAACACTTGTTATGAATGTTTCTTGTCTGACCTTCCCATGTTTATTTATGGGGATTCTTTTGCTTCTAGGCACACAAACTCACTCACTTCCACGTCTCGAAAGCTCCATCTTTCTGTCTGTCTGTTATTTTTTTGTTTTTTTTACCCATGGAACACTTCAGTGACACTTATTTTTTGTTCCCTCTCAGCATTCTTCCACCTAAGCAGTAACCCATAAGTAGTTGTGGTTTTAAATGAATTATTCTCAGAGAAAGCCTTCCCCTCTTTAGTACTAACATGGATAGAGATATTTTTAAGAAATAAAAAATATTAACTTATGGAGTGTCACTGACAGTGTTAAATGTTAAATCCATTTAAACTAGGATGGGTGACATGAGTGATCACATTTCACTGCCATTGATGGTGATAGACAACAGTTAATGTGGCCTATACATACAAATATATTATGTGATTTAAAATTAAACATTAAATTATGAAAGTAAATAAGGAAGAATATAGTAATAAATAACCCTCTTTTTATTTGAAAATGTATGTATTTTTATTTAATTTAATACATTTTAATGTTTTACAATTTTTTTACTGGATCAGTTTTTGATTGTGCATTGTACGAGTTTTTTTGTAAATCTACAACAAAAGTAAATTTTTCAACATTGGTATGGTCCAAAGATATCACTGGGGAATACATTTTTTGTTGTTTGGATGTACTATACCGTGTGCGGTCGATTGGTCGCTGGTCTTTTGGTCGCCGTCTTTTGGTCGCCGGTCTTTTGGTCGCGGTCTTTTGGTCGCGGTCTTTTGGTCGCCCCGACCGCGACAACGGGCGACCAAAAGACCGGCGACCAAAAGACCAACGACCAAAAGACCGGCGACAAAACAAGGTAAAAGAACACGGTCTACACATCAATAAAAGCCAACAATGGCCATGAGCAGTTTCACTGAGGCGACATGTGAGTGTATAAGAGTTTGTATGTACATGCGTTGTCCCTTTAAGAAGCTACGTCAGTCAAGGTCTTAACAAGTTCTCCAACAAAAAACAATAAAAGTCCGGGAAATTTGGAGCTTTTCTTTAGCCTAATAATTAATAGGGCATTAAGTATGACTACATAATAATTCACAGTTTGTATTTAGGGAATTTGAGAAACGATTTAAATGGTAATTATCACTTACCTTCCGGGCGACCAAAAGACCGGCGACCAAAAGACCGGCGACCAAAAGACCGGTGACCAAAAGATCGGCGACCAAAAGACCGGCGACCAATCGACCGTGTACCGTACTATACATAATTAGCAGATTTTTTGGAAACAAATTACATTTTTACTTATTTTCTTCTTTTTCCCACAATGTGTTTGTTTTGTTTATTTCCTTTTGCTACTTCTTTTTTTTAAATCCATTATAAAACAAAATATTCTTTAAAGTTGAGACACACTGGAGTGGTGCAAACTTACAAATTTAACTTCCTCCGCAGTGACGTCATGATGGACCCTGTAACCGGTAGAGTCGCCCCGGGGGTCCTGGCCTTTGTCCGGAACCTTTCCTTGGGTGCGGCTGGTGTAATAGCAAATGAACCGGGAGCGACGCACTAGCAGATGGAGAAGAAAGCACAGCATTTCCATGCTAATGGAGATGAGGAAGAAGATGAGTGTGTTCCTCCTCTCGTCTGGGATCAGAAGCTTAGTAAAGATGCGAGACAAAGAGATGATGACCCCGGCAGTGCCTGGACAAAGAAGAGCAATGTTTGGAGACAGTTTAGACAGGAAGATGGTAGCAAGAGGAATGTTTGGATAGTTTTGTACTTACTCTCTCCAGTCATCACCCCTTGAGTGTACCTCTTGGGTAGCATCCCCATGTAACCATAGAAACTGGACTGCTGGACTGAAAATACATAAGGGAGTGGTTATGAGCAGAATAATAATACAAATATAATTCAATTTTATGTATGGCTGTCAAACTGGTTTGCTTACCAGTACATCCAAAGGCAACAACTCCCACTGAAACCAGGTTGATGACGTAAGCTTGATTGGTAGTGAACTTTGACAACCAGACATCAAATACACTTACAAATACCAAAGGTCCCAAAGCTAAAATATAGCCTGCATAACAACAACAAAAAGTTAAATAAATACCATATATTGTCAACATAAACAATGTGAAGTCTCAACACTTTAATCTGCACTACCACATAAATTCGGCATATTATCACTTACAACACTCAAACTAAGAAAACACCTGGCAGCTAATACTTCCTAATTTGTTATTTCTTTGAGTGTATGCCAATGAAATTAACAGGAGATAACTGCAAGAAGCTTCTACTATTAATCGTGATTACAATTTTAATCATTGCCTACTCCTACTAATTTATTTTCACAGAGTAATCAACACAGAAAAAGTGCACAAATAGGCAGGATAATAGAGTTTGTATTCCAAGTGGACATATTTGAAGTTTATTCCCATTTGAAAACAAAATTATATGGTTAATAGAATAATTTTAAATGCACAGCACCTAGCTTTGCCCAATACTCATTCATTCATCTTCTGAACCGCTTATCCTTACAAGGGTTGCGGAGGGTGCTGGAGCCTATCCCAGGTAACTACAGGCAGAGTTTCCAACCAGCCTACCCTGCATGTTTTTTTAAATGTAGGAGGAAACTGGAGTGCCCGGAGAAAGCCCACGCAAGCTCGGGGTGAACATGCAAACTCTGCACAGTAAGGACCAACCTGGGATCGAACCCTCGACCCCAGAACTATGAAGCCAATGCGCTAACTACTTCCCACGCCTTCCCTAATATACTAATATTTACTAATTGTGTAAATCAAATACAAGATTATACATAGTACTTCCTACCTGCTGTCAGTTTAAACTCCCGTATCTTATCTTATTATGCCTGTGAATTACTGTACAATTAGTTTTCATCAATTAAACATTGTTAAGCACATTACCTTTGTATGAAATTCTGTTTTATAAATAAACAGATTAATGTTACATATTTTTAATTTGCTAACTTGGTCGTAGGATGTGCACTACATTTATTCTTTTGATACTGTTCATATGGTAATACATGTTGAATCTTAATTCTAATTGCAAGCAGCAAGAGCAGAGCTAAATGAGTTTTGTTTTTGTTTTTTTTGGCTTCTTAATGTAATGGAAAAGATCAGACAGAGTTGTTCAGTCAGATGATATGTGACTGACCCACTGTTATTCTGGTGTGCATGCTGAGCCTCTCCACCAGTACGTTATTGAGGAGGACAGCCATAAGAGCCACAAGGATGTACGTCAGACTCATGTCAAATACAATGGACGTCCCTGGAATAGGCAATATGTACATAATGTTACATTCTTGAAAGTTTTACACACATTTATAGCATTTTGTGTTTGTACCTCTGAACTTGTGGTGAAGGTAGTCTACGTCTGTGATGAAGCTGTTGTACGGCAGCAGGAAGCCGACTCCTGCCAATAGCATTGCAAAGTAGATGCCATGGTAACGGTCGTCAGGGATCGGCTCCTCAAAGTCTGAGCGGGAAGGTAGGAGACGAAGGATATTAATAAAAAGAATATGAAATCACATTCTGGGGCCGACACAGTAGATCTTCATTACAGATAATTAAGATGAAAAACATACACGAGAAGAGAAATTATTCTGTTCTTTGGGGTTAGTTTTATAATATATTGTAACGTTTATAAAAGCTTTTTCTGCATTACGGTTTAGCCCACAGGTGTCAAAGTGGCGGCCCGGGGGGCAAATCTGGCCCGCCACATCATTTTGTGTGGCCCGAGAAAGTAAATCATGAGTGCCGACTTTCTGTTTTAGGATCAAAGTAAAATAAAGATTATAGATGTATATTATATTTACTGATTTGCCCCCTTTTAAATCAATAATTGTATTTTTTTAATCATTTTTTCTGTGTTTTTAGTTCAAAAATCATTTCGTAAAATCTAAAAACATATAAAAATATTTTCTGTTTTCCACTATAATATGGAACATAATGATTAAAAGAGATTTTCCTTTACTAAGAAAAAAAAGCTCAAATAAACATTGTTTTAGATCTTTAAAAAATTGAATAGTTAGGGCTTTTGATCCAGTTCTTTTAATCAATGTATTCAAAAAAATAATCTAAATATTATATCTAAAATGGTCCAGCCCACATCAAATGGAGTTGACGTTAATGCGGCCTGCGAACCAACCCGAGTCTGACACCCTTGGTTTAGCCAATTAGACTTTAGGATATGTTTTGCATGACATTATTCTGAGTTTTTCCAGACTATGTACAAAGATGGGCAAGAAAAGCAGAAGAAAAATGGATGGTGTACTAAACAAGGACTTAAATAATGTCTTGAGTATTAAGTCACTCACCAGGCTCAGACAGTGCCAGAACCCCCCTCTCTGGGGCATCTTTGCTGATTTCCTCCTCCTCCAACTGGTAGGAGTCAAAACTGTAGCTCTGCACTACTCCACTCTCTCGTCCATCCCTCCACCCTTCTCTCCCTGCATCCCTCCATCCGGTTCTCCCCCCATCCCTCCACACGTCCCTCTCCTCGTGAGTCTGTGCCAGGGTGGGCCTACGACGCTCGGCTCCCACCACGTCCATCTTCTGCAGCCAAGTCGGAGACTTGCTAGACACTTCTGGGGAAGTGCATGTTGCACACAATTCCCAATAGACACTCAGTTCCAGCAGTTAGTGAAGCAGAGAGAGTCGAAACCTTAAAATGATGGAAGAGCTGCAAGAAAGGGGAAACCATGGGAACCAAATGTAAGAAAAAAAGCTTTGATTGAAAAGAACAGACATCTGTCATAAGCCTTAATAAATGTAGTCAGACAACTCAAGGTTATGGGAGAAGGTAGATTTGTTTGTGTGTGGGAGGGAGAGAAAGAACCCTTTAAATTGATAACGTGTGAGTGACAAAAGATGTCACTGTGTGGAAAGTGAACGGAGGTACATTTTAATTTTTTATTTTTTTATTGGATCATATATATATATATATATCCGCGGTCCGTGCATTTTCTAGTGACGCCTTCAGCAAAAACTATTTTATGGCTATAAAACCACTACTTCAGCTACAGCTGCGACACATAAATAATAATAATCAATAATAACCTCATACAATTGAAATATTATTTAGGAATATAGCCATATTTTACTCACCAAAAATCCTTTTTAACTGTACACAATATCCATCCTCCTTTCTTTCTTCCTTCTTTTCTATCACCATCGAAGCTAATGCTGAAAGTCGAGCCTGTCCTGTCGTATTTCTGGCATACGTTTTTATTCGATTTAGTGCTGAAAATGTTCGTTCCCGGTTGCGACAGGCTTGCTTGCTTTGGAGGTATCCGACCTTTCTTAATGATGTCCAGCTTTTTTTTTTCTTGAAAAGTCCGTCTTGAAAATGGCTTTGCCAGCAAATCTGCAACCAAATCCATTTGTTTTCCTCGGTCGGCCATTGTGGGTTGAGTTTGCTCACTCTGGCTGGCTCTCTCTGGCTTTGGCCCGCCTACTCTATCACTAGCCAATCATAGTTGGTGAAAGCGATGATGTATCCCTACGACTACGAGAAGGGAATGACGTATCCCTACACCTGCGAGAAGGCCTGGTGCCACCAAATCAAATTCTGATAGGTTAAAGCAACAGTCTTATCGACGCTTGTTTAATGCAGCCGAGCCTGCAGAACTGATTGTGAAGGCCTTGAGGCAAATTTCTGACCCTGGCAAAAAATAATGGCTGAAATGTGATTGGTTAAATGCTTCAATATGAAAACACACATCTGGAAGCAGTGCAACCAGGGGGAAAGCAATGAAAGGAAGCTAACAGACAATTTGAAATTATGTAATAAGTATTGATGGACATAATATAATATATGATTCAGATATTTCTTAGGCCAGCAGAGAAAGCCTTGAAGGCCCTGGCGGCCCGCCACTGACTATATATATATATATATATATATATATATATATATATACACCTCCGTTCACTTTCCACACAGTGACATCTTTTGTCACTCACACGTTAGCAATTTAATGATATATATGTATATTAAGTGTTGAGTAGAACTTTGTCAGCAACAAAACCTCTAAGAAAAAAAAGTGTTAAATTGAATACATTTTATATTCCTCCTCTAAAGCATTCTATACTTTGTATTCGGTACTGTGTGTACACAGTACACGCAACAAGGAAGGGCAATGTTGCTCGTGTCACAATAATATTAAGCATTAGACATGACATGAACACTTCAGCTTGTACCTCAGCCGTTTGCTGTCATCCCATTTGTTGGCATATACTACTGATATCTTTGCATCCTTTTTTTTCCCCATTTCCACTCCCCAGAGCTACAAGTGCATCCATCATGACGGCATTATATTGACCTTGGCCAGGTTTATCTTTACAAACATTCACTTGTGTAACACAGGCAGAAACGAAATTAACTAATTCCCTGCCTTTGACAGATAGATATCAGTTCCATTTGAACTAGGACGGCTGACATTGAGATTTATTTCAGTGCCATCGGTGGCAATTGACATGCAGTCCAATTTGACTGAGGGATTGGGTCCAAAAATCCAGGTTATCCACTCCACACTATTATTTACCATTTAGCACAATATAAAATATATAGAAACAAGACAAGCCAATATCATGCAATGACTATATATATCAGCAGAGCAACCAGGCTCCAGCTTTTATTGTCTCTATTTAGAAAACAAGGGAGCGAGAACAAGGGAGAGGTGAAGTATTGATGTGACACAACCTCATCTACTTTTATGTCATGTACATACATAGACTTGCGGCCAGCTGCACAACCCTTACAGCTACCAGAGGAAAATTGCAACCAGACTGCAACCATTACCTCTTACAGCACATAAGCTGAAACAAATGACAGTGACAAAAGTGCAGTATTAAAAAGCCATTTTCTAACGTGTGTCCTCATTAGGGTTATGAGTAGTGCTGTGCAATATGGAAAAAATATATCATGACATGGGCCATTTCACATTAGCATACTGAAATGCCTCAATATAATACATTTTTTCATTATTTGGTGACAAATTATACAGCAGGTACTGCAAGATTTTGGAATGTAGAAAACGGAAGTACCCAGAGAAAATACACGCAAGCCCGGGCAAGTAAGGACCAACCTGCAATCAAACCCAGGAACCCAGAACTGTGAGGCCGATGCACTAACCACGCTACCGCCCTTATACTATGTAATGATGTTAAAAACAACAACAACAACAAAAACAAAAACAAAACAAGTCCATTCGCAAGAAAATAATCTTTCCTAACAAATAAATGCTGATTTTGACTGATCATTAAAAATATTAATGTATGAATACATAGGACAACTGGCTAACTAGATATCATGAGTTCGATTGGTGGTCGTACGATAGTATATGAAATCCCAAAATGTAGCAATTAAGTGCAAATTGCAGAATCACGTCTATTTATGGCAATAATAGAGATATATGTGTAAAACCTTGATAGGATGTTTTATTTTTATTTTTGTAACACCATATTGTACATCAACATGGGGAAGGAAGCTATCTGAACTGAGTGACCAATGAGCATATAGCATTCTGGCCATGCTGCCAAGCCAATCACATAGCACATAATGTAACAAATATGAATGTTTACATCTCAGTCATAAATATCCTACATATTTCTTAATTTAACTCTTTCAAAAGAAACTTCAGCCACAGAGAAAAACACAATCATGACAATAATAAACATATAATATAATAAAAAAGGAGAAAAAACAACTGAGCTTTTGACCAGGCAAATGTTTACTCACCTGGGTTAAAAATCCTCCGTTCATTTGCAGCTGTAAACC